>NC_081840.1:150571281-150588781 GCF_963259705.1 Myotis daubentonii | reverse complement strand
CACACACACACACACACACACACACCATATTAGGAAGTCACTTCAGATGAGTACATGTGTCAGAAAATGGCCTCAGAAAGTGAAAGTCTATCTGTTTCTCCATAGAAGCAGAAAAAGGCACATTTTCCTTCAACAGTTGGTATGAATAAGAAGGGTGCATTATGGTCACCTTCAGAAGAAAGAATCAGTCAATCAACCTATACATCTATTGAGTGTTCGACTTCAAATAAATCCCAACTTTAGGAGCAGTGTTCATGAATTCCTAATACATCACCCTTCTTACTGTTTGCATATAAGTTTTATAGGCTAAAAGATGCTTTACAAATAACATTTTCTCACAAGCACACTATTTTTTCCTTTTGTGTTTAAACTTATATGTTGCTTATCAAATATTTCAAATTTATGATAATATATTTATGATTTTGAAACAGTTATTCACAAGCCATAAATCAGAAAATATTTAGCATAAGTACAGTATTTCAGTGCTAAGTTATACTATCTTGCTTCAATTCAGAAAAAAATTAAAGTTTGGTACATAACATGGACCATTCTAAAAATATAAATAGCTTTTAAAATTACTGCTAACAAGCAAATTAGCTACCAAATGGAATGGCAGCAGATCAATAATGACAGTAAAACTACAGAGTTCTTGCTGATCTCATATTGTCTGTGAGTGCAAACTGTAAAAGAGGTCCCCACAGGCCTCCAACAATAACCTACAAAGAATGAGACACAAAGGGTATTGAACATAAAGATAGTTCAATTTCCCAAGATAGCCAGCTGTTGTCACATCAAACCACCTATTAGTCACAAACTCATACAACTAAGAATTCTCAGGCCTCCGGAGATCAGCTGTCATCTTGAAGAAGATAATACCAATGAAAGGCACTAGTTTCTTCTGTAACATGTTTGGTTTATTGTTTTCAATAAATCAAACAATTTATGATTTTGCTATTACATATAAATAAGGTGCTTTACTCTTAGATTGAAAAATGACATTAATGTGTCAGTAAATGAGAAAGGAAAGGTAAACAAAATAAATGTGAAAATAACACACCCAAAAGAACACACACAAACCTTCTCCAAAATCCTTCTATTATTTCATATATCTTTATATTATTTATAAATACCCAAAAACATATTAACCAAACAATAAAATAAAATTCCATAAGGAATTTAAAAGTTTACAGCTTATCGAGTAATTAAAAATCTTTTTAATTTGATGAATGTGGAAAGTGAGGTTCAATGAATGTAGATAGGGTAACAGTTGTTTAATATCAATAAAGAGAGGGGAGTCTCAAGTCAATATTTGAACACACCCTTTAGAACTATTTATGCACATAATACTAAAACATTTTCAATAAAGTTATTTTATATATACATATATTTTTTGCACACATAGACGTAAGTCATAGGTATGTATATACATTGTACTGCAACATTGGAAGGATTCTAGAGAAATAAATTGTTGAGTTAGATTTTTAAAATACCAAGAGAGAGCTAGATAGAAAATAAAGGGCTAAGAGTACTCTAACAAGAGACAACAGCAGAAATAAAAAAGATAGAGGAATTGGAGAAATAGGTCCGGGGAGGGTAGTGGGTGAGGTGGGGAGAATTAAAAGCCTTGTGTATTAGGTTTAGTACTTTTGGCTTTTTCTCTATGATATGAAAGTAATTTAAAATTTTTAGAAAAATATCACTGTATAAGAATTGTAGAGGGTAGACTTAAAGAAAGTGAGACTAGAGGCAGAGAAACTGTAACTAACTTAGGCATCTAACTTAGGTCAAAAACTAAAAAAAACAAGACACAATAAAACCCCAAACAAACAAACAAACAAAAAAACAACTAAAAAAAGGGAGAGGGGTTGATGGAAGAGGCCAGAGACCCTATCAATGGGTAGTATGCAAAGGAAAAAATGGGTTAAAAAGGTATAGTCTACACAACTTGGTTGCTAATGGGGGTATGAGAAAGGCATCTACAGTTATGTCCAGTTTTCTGTCTTGGTTTCTAAAAAAACTAAGAAAATACAATTTTAAAAGTACATTTCAGAGTGAGAAAAGGGCATATTTTTATTAATTATTGGCATGCTGCATTTTATATGGCAATGACACATCCAAATGGGAATGTTTCATAGTTAATGGCATGTAGAATTTATAAAGCAAAGATGTAGAAGTCATTAGAACATAGGAAGAGTTGAAGTCATACATTTAGATACAGAAAACACAACCGGTTAAGAAATCAAGGTTCAAGAAGTGGCATTCAAGAGTCTGTTCTTATTTGTGTCTTTTTTCTCCAATAGATTTTTACCTCTTAGTTTTTCACTATTTATTTCCTCCTTGTTTTTTTTTAAAAAAACTGTCACCATATTTTTAGTTTATTTTCTGTTTTCTTTTCTTCTATGTAAAGCCTTTTTCTAACCTCTGGAATAAATTGTTTAAATAGCCCATCTTTATTTTTATACCATTTGCACATCTACCACTATCCCTAATTGAATTTTTTATAGCCCTTAGCGAAAGGTAGGCCATTTAAGAGGTGCTTGTTGGATTAATGAATGAGTAAAGAACATGTGTTTACAAGTTCATTTTATAAACACTTCTGTAAACTATATCTTGATTGCAAAATCAATAAGCTAAGCCACATTATGGTTTATACAAATGAAAACACAAATAGCTTATTATATCAATATCAGTAAATTTAGATGTCAGCAATGGCAGAACAAAGATCATCACTATAATGGCCCAGCGTTTTACACTTTACTAGATACATTGATTTGGTTCAGAACACAGGTTAGTGCCGGATCTGCAAGAGACATAAACACATAGCTGAAAAGACACAGCAGGAAAGGGCAGGGAGAAGTTTGCTATTCCACCTTTATGAGTAATTGCCATTCTTCTTTTATTATTGTTATACATCAAAATAGATTGAGCAGATTTCATTCATATTGTTGGTTTTGAACATTACATTACTGATTATGAAACATTTATTTTTAAAGAATGTGATACAATGTAATTTTGGCATTCTGTAAGGCATAGTGAGTCTGATTGGCTGCCAGAATTCCACTTGAGGACAATGTTTAGTAGTTTTGCTTATTTCTGTATATCATGAGTTTTCATCGCTCCATTAGTCACCAAAAAGAGAGTGTGGGAGCAAGCATTGCAACAACCTTACAGAAATTTTTGTGCCTTGTTTCTTTCTGGTACAGATCCCTGTTAGATCCAATTATTATTCCTGGGTCAAGTACTGTATACATTGGCTTGTGCTGTGATTTGAGGTGAGCCAGAAATTGCCTTTCCATACCCATAGTGCTTCCACCACTTTAATTGCCAAAGTAAGTTAATAATATATGAATTATCCTCACAAGAGAACAGTTAAAATGGAGTTTGGTTGCTTGATTGGCTCATTTACCCATTCAATACTGAATGCCTAGCTGGAGCTTATACAATCTAAACAAACAGACAGAAGAAGCACTGTGGAAAAATTAAATAACAATTTACAGAAGTCTATAGTTAGAAAACAAACAGAGCCATGTATAACATAGGAATAGCTCAAGAAATATGGTCTTTGTAGCTATCAGCAGTGAAAGAATCAGAAATCCTAAGCACACTCGATTAGTCTGGGGGAATATCAGAGGAATGCAGGACTTGCACAGGAACTTAATGCATGGGGAGTGTTTGAATAGGCTTTGGGTCTGAAAAGACTTTTCTGAGGGAGAAACAGTGTGAATATGTGCACAGCTTAGAATGAACAGGTGTGGACAGTGTGGCTATCAGACACATTCTGGAGTAATGAGGGATAATGCTAAATGTATAGATAAATGTGGAATGCCTAGTCTAATAGACAGTAAACTATAGCCAATAGAATAAAAGATTTTTAACTGGGTACATGAATGTTAAAGCTCATTAAGCAGATCAAATGCCTGTTTGTATGAAATTAAGAATAAGAGAATCAAAGGCCATCTGATAATAAATCATTAGATCAACTTATTTTTAATACTTCTTTAAAAATCATTTATTAGCCCTAACCGGTTTGGCTCAATGGACAGAGCATCGGCCTGCAGACTCAAGGGTCCCAGGTTCGATTCTGGTCAAGGGTATGTACCTTGGTTGTGGGTACATCCCCAGTAGGGAGTGTGCAGGAGGCCGCTGATTGATGTTTCTCTCATCAATGTTTCTAACTCTCTATCCCTCTCCCTTCCTCTCTGTAAAAAATCAATAAAATATATATTTTTAAAAAATCATTTATTATAAAACCTCTCAGTTATATATTCTATATATGATTTAATTGCTTATCCTATATAATAAAGAGGTAATATGCAAATTGACCATCACACCCTTGCACAAGATGGCCGCCCCCATGTGGTTACAATGTGGCCACCAAAATCAGGCCAGCAAGGGAGGGCAGTTGGGGGCGATCGGGCCAGCAGGGGAGCAGTTAGTCATTGATGAGGCTGGCTGGGGAGTGGTTAGGGGGTGATCAGGCTGGCAGGCAGAAGTGGTTAGGGGCAATCAGGCAGGCAGGCAGGCGAGCGCTTGGGAGCCAGCAGTCCTGGATTGTGAGAGAGATGTCCTAGATTGGAGAGGGTGAAGGATGGGCCGAGGGACATCCTCCTCCCCCCCACCCCAGTGCACAAATTTCATGCACCAGGCTATATATATATATATATATATATATATATATATATATATCCTATATAATAAATATATATATAAATATATATACTTATAATAAATATATATAAATATATATATAAATATCCTATTTATAAATATATATATAAAACCCTAATATGCAAATAGACTGAACAGCAGAACAACTGAACAACCAGTTGCTATGATGTGCGCTGACCACCAGGGGGTGCGCACAGTACATGGCAGGTGTCCGCAACAGGAGTCAGCAGCAGGTGTCAGAGCACAGAACATGGCGGGTGTCAGCCGCAGCAGGATGATGGAACAGGTAAGTGGGGGTGCCAGACCAAGACGGGGCACCAGTTACTGTCATCAGGGTGAGCCTCTGGTGGTTACTGAAAATTCTTTGCTCCTGGGGACAATGGGGGCTGGTAGCTGTCTCTCACCCCCACTGTCTATGCTGGCCCCACTTGCACCCGGCAGCCAGCGTTGGAGCCGCCGTTCGCACCCACTGCCAGTGTCCAGCGCCAGTCCCGATCACTTGGCGCCATCAGTGGGTGCTAGCTTGGCTGCCCGCCCTGATCACCCCTGAGTGTGTCTCCACTTCCACCTGCTTCTGAGGGGCGATCAGGGAAGTAGCCACCACTCATATGTGCTGACAGCACTGGCCCGGCTCGCACCCACTGCTGGTGCTGGTCCCAATCGCTCCGTACCATCAGCACATGGGAGTGGTGGCAGTGGGAGCAGGGCTGCTGGCAGCAGCAGGAGGGGCTGGGAGGGGGCACGGAGGATGGGCTGAGACCTTCCCCTGTGCCCACCACAGCCTCTCGGCCCACAGTTCCTTTCAAGGTGCACAAATTTGTGCACTTGGCCCCTAGTTATGTTATAAAACTGTCACTGCGGAGAAAGAAAAGTAATTATTTATTGAATATTTTTAAACAGGAGAACTTTTACAAACATATTTCTTTTGTTCTAGTAATAACAGGTATGCTTCATGACGTTAGAAGTGAATCTGTCTTGTTAACTGCTATCTTTCCATGACTGAACACTGCTTGGCATGCGGCAGTTATTCAATAAATATGTGCTGAACAGAAAACCTAATATTGTAGCAAATTGTATGACCACTACTTTATAGGTAAGGAAGATGTAACTTTTACAGACTTAAATGTAGGGCCTACTTGACTCCAAAATGTACCCTCTTTATTTGGAAAAGTAAATGAGTGACAGAGGCAGAATTTAGATTGTGAATGTGCAACTGATGTCTCTTCTATTATCTAGTTCAGCCATAGCTCAGGACAGAGATAAATACATGCCTTAAACAGCAGGAGAAAAAATGATTTCCTCTTTCTATCCCATCTATCATACTTGTTTATTATCTATCTATCTATCTATCTATCTATCTATCTATCTATCTATCAATCTATCATCTATCTATCTATCTATCTATCTATCTATCTATCTATCTATCTATCATCTTTCCATCCCCATCCATCCACCTTTCATCTATCTATTATCTATCTATCATCTATCTATCTATCTATCTATCTATCTATCTATCTATCTATCTATCATCTATCTATCATCTATCTATCTCTCTATCATCTATCTATCATCTATCTATCATCTTTCCATCCCCATCCATCCACCTTTCATCTATCTATCTATCTATCTATCTATCTATCTATCTATCTATCTACCTACCTACCTATCAATCATCTATCTATACATCATATCTTTCTCAAAGTCTATATCCAAAAGAAGTGTGACTTGGAAAAAGTGCAAAGGAGAGTTTGTGTGTTTTGAGACTGTCAAATGGAATTGGTGCCTTCCCTCCCAGCCTCTGCAGGGTCTGGCCCAGCCCTGAATCATTGACTGCATTTGTGGAGAGTTTAAACTCATGGAATGAAGGGGATGAAGAGAAGACCAGGACCTTCTTTCCTTAGAGTAGCAGTATTTCCACAGTCCAGAGTTCCGATGAAAAGTTAGCCTGTGTTTTATGTTAGCCATTAGAAGTATGTTTCTAACTTTTACAGAATAAATCACAATTACTTGTTTTTGCAATTTGCTTATCTTTTCTACTGTTAAAATAAACCTGTACTTGATACAAAACTTAGAAGATAAACTGAAAAGATTAATAATGATTTTTTAAAAACTTTTATTAATGTAACCATTTTTTTGGATGCGTGTGTGTGTGTGTGTGTGTGTGTGTGTGTGTGTGTGTGTGAGAGAGAGAGAGAGAGAGAGAGAGAGAGACAGAGAGAGACAGAGAGAGAGAGAGAGAGAGAGAGACAGAAAGACAGAGAGACTGCAGATTTAAAGGTGGCAACAGACTGAGTGCAGGAGTAATGAAAATGCAAATCCTTACATTTGACCCACCACTGAGTCGGTGAAGTCTTCAGCAGCTTGGCCTGCCTCAGAGTCTATTTGATGTGGCTCTTTCAACTCTATGTGTTTACACAGCTAAATCCACTGGGCTCCTTTTCCAAACCATATTTCATAAAGGTCTGTTTCAACTAGCAGTTTGGGATCACTGTCGCCTCAGCTGAGATCCAGCACCAATTATGTGAGCAATACCATAGTAAAAGTAAGGAAATTAATCCGTTTAACAGAATATTAAAATTATTATTTTTATTTGGCCAGTGTGGAAATTGTTTTATTTTCATATTAATTATAACTTAAATTTACAGCCACAAATTGGCTTAAAAAAAAGTTTTAAGAAGATTTAATCAAATTAATCTAAAAGAGTTAGTGTAGGCAGATAGTTAGATATTAGCAAAAGTGAAGGGAGCCAGACATCTAATTAAGATGGATTAACTAGGAAGCTAGAGCTTCCAGATGCCCCAGGGGACAGCAGCATTCTCCAACCAAAGGGACCTAATCCCCAGTAGGCAGGAAGGACAAGCCTTCCAATCTCCCCAGGGAACAACCAGCTTGTGTGTGTCCCCCCCCCCTCAATTACTGAAGGACGGGGCTGGGGAGCGGGGGGGGGGGAGTAGAACCACTAAAAGGAAATTCCTCTGCTGAGGCATGTGCAGTAGCAGCCAAGATGGTGACCATGAAGTGTCTACCGGGAAAGAGATCAGATTGGATAAGGGACAGGAAACCCTGGAAGATCCAAAAAAGGGATTGAGTAGGGGGCAGGCCCAGCACAAGCCCACAAAGAGCCAGGACAAAGATTGGTTAGTTTGAAAGAAAGCTCACCTCTTCTCAAACACAAGGAGAGATAATCAAAACTTAAAAAAGATTGTCCATTCATTCGCCCATGGCTCTCTCTGTAGCAGCCCCTTCGGCCGAAGAACTACAGCACTGATTGCGACCTAAATGCAGCCTTGGCTGCATATGTGCCGATGGGGAGATGAGACACAGAGAAGTTCTGCATCTCTGGGCCCTGATCCTCCTGGGCTTGGTGAGGACACTGCGGACTTGCAGCCCCAGAGACTGAACTTCTTTTACAACAGGAAGTTGCAGAGCCGTCTGGTCGTAGATAAGACACTGGGCAGGTGGGGGCAATCCTTTACTCTTGCTTGAATAACTCTTACCGCTACACCTCATCCTTCCATGAGTGGGTCCTCAAAGTGCTTTTCTCGTGATCCTTTGGAAGAACCTTATTTCCACAGGCAACAAAAGAATTCTATGACTCTCTTATATAGTACTTATCAACATTTTAATTTTAAAATTATGCCGTTTTTGTGTGCCTATTTTTTCTTCTTTATAATTCCATGAAAACAGGGTCTGTGATGTCAGCAATATAACCTGGATCTATACCGTGCCTGGCAAATAATAGGTACATACTCAGTAATTATGTGTTAGTTGAATAAATGAATGACTACTAAGTGCAAACTATGTTTTTGGTACGCTACTACAGGTAGAAGCGATACCAAACAGCATAACTAGTCACGTTCAAATGCTGTAAATGTTCAGCTGATCCCAACCACTGATTAAAAAAAGATAGCTTTTGTCATCATTTATTTGAAGAGACATGACCATATGTGCTTTTATTAGTAGTTAAGAAAACATGGAATTTTTCTTGGTTATGAAATATCACATCAACTAACCTGTATGACCATAATGCACATTAATTCTGTTAACAATGAAACAAAGGTGGTTAGTTACTTTAGATTTGGGATTTTCCAAACCAAATAACTCACATTCCCATCAGATCTTAAATATTTAGTAAAGACAGACTGTAAACTTCTTGTGATCAGAGATTTCAAGTTTCTTGAAATTTCCACTATAATACTAACTCTTTAACATATACATAGGAGACTCCATAAAATGAGTGTGAAGACAGGTTACAGTGCATGGAGAGAGCTGTGCTGCATATGTATCAATGATAACCCTGGGCAGTTAAATGATTTGCATTTCTTATGAAGCAAACATTCTTTCAATATAAGGTGAGGGGAACACACATTCCAACAGATACTGAGGAACAAACAGGAGCTTATCTAGATAATTTCTTTAGTACAAATCCAGGGTTCTTTTCCTGTCCTTGCTACATGAAGGATAAACTCAAAAACAGAAAAGCAAAAGTAAGCAGGGTTGTCAGGGATGCCTATAGAATATAGAGAAAGAAGTAAAATAGAGAAAGATGTTTCAGAAAGATAATCAAAAGAAAATTAATGCTTGAAGAGTACTCAACACAGAAAGGAAAACCTTTGCCCACTTTCTTATCCCACTAAGTGTTCCCATTCTTAGTTCTTAACTGAATTATTTCCTGAACTTGTCCCACATTGGCAATCTTTCTCCTCAGTGGGGATCAAGGGATTAATCTTAAACTCCTGCAAAGAATGGAGTCTAATAATATATACAGTCTTTTCCACCTTCAATACTCTGAACCCAGAGGAAATACTAATCATTGTCTCCGTAATTTCATTTATTAAGTTGGCAAATGAATATCAGCTGCCTACTATGTTCCAGTCACTGTGCTGACGATCTAGGGATGGACTAAACAAAAATGTCTCTTCTCATAGAAATTAGTAAATGTGGTATTTGACAGCGATAGCCAGGTGTTAAACTAAGTGCTTTGTGTCAGTTATTTCATTTAATCCCCCGATTCTTTGGGGTATCCATTGACAGTACTCAAATTTTACAAATGAGCAAACTAAGGCTTTGCTAAAGCTACTAGCAAAGGTTAGATAGCTTATAAACCTAATCAGCCTGCGGAGTACTCACTGTCAACAGCATTCTATACGGCTCCTGACATATTTGAGTGAGTGCAAAAACTAGTCCTTTACTTTGTCTAGCATCTGACTCTCCAATTATAACACGATAGGTCTGTGACACTAACTCATAGCTTCTTTAAGAAAGATGCCTGAAATTTTGGATAAAGGACCAATTTCCTCATCAAGGAACCTCTTTAGTAGATCACTGACATATGCCCCAAAACAATTGAAAACAAGGGAAGCTTACTTCCAGATCATCATGGTTAGCAAATAACTGGAGTAAGGCTAAAAAATTTTATAACTACTTGACATCTATGTTAAGTCAGTGCTGGCCATGGACAGAAATAAAAATGCATTATATATCAATTCACATTGGCAATCTGTTAAAATAGCTAAATGATGGGTGAAACAGAAGTCATCAGCAGTAAATATAATTATCATTTATTATTTATAATATGCCTCAGGTATACAAAAGTAAATTTCATATTAGCATATCAAAGCTTAAAATTCTTATAGCATTTACAAATAAGAATTTAACTTAACTTGGGTGAATTGTGAAGCTTTGTGTAATACAATAGGCATCTCTTCTGCTTACTACCTTTCTGTGCCACAGTTCCCACCAGCACAGCACCTCTTGCTTCATCCTCCATTGTCTCTGTCTCCAGCGTTATTTTTCTCACATTTATACTACTGCCGCAAGGCTAACGTTTTCCCTCTGGATCCCTTAAGTCTTCTAATTCCTGAAATTCAAGCCATTATCAATCTCCTTGTCCCTAAGAGTTTCTCTTCATCAGCAGATAAAGTTCTAACCTCCTTCAAAGGGTTGTCACCCACAAAATTTTGACCCACTAGAAGCACTTTTGAAGCATTTGAACATGCCTCCATTCAAAATGAAAATGAAAAGCAATTCAAATGCTCTAATATTCATGTTTCAGAGAAGAAGAAAAGAAAGTTTACTCCAAACATGACAATAAATAGCATTTAATAATTATGTAAATGCCACAAATTAACCCTTGAAAGGTTCATGTGTGTCTCCTATGCACCTTCTCACTAGCCATAAGTTTCTTTCTCCCTGAACATCAGTCATCAGGAAAGCACAATCAACAAATTCAAAGTGGCCGCTGTGTGAATATAGCCTTAGTCTAGTTTATAAGCGTGGGCCCAAGGGACATGATCTCAGATGCCTCTAGAATGAAATGGAATTAGCAATTACACAGATCTTCTCCACTAGAATTACATTAAAAATAATTTAACATACTTGCTACATATACTTTAATCATATTATCCCATAAGTAACCAGCCACTGATCTCAAAGGTCGGTATATAATTACAATGTACGTACAAGGGGGAATACAGCCCTAGACGCTGGAACCTAATGTTGCCTCTATAATTCTTTCTTCCTTCCCCCCTTCTTGAGTAGTTAATTTGAAGAAGCTACCTTCTTACCTCTCTTGGCAGAAATTGTGAATGAGAAGCTTAGAGAAGAGGCACTATAGATCTGGCACATTTCTTGAAATATAACAATAGTATGTTATCTCCATATAGAAAGATAATACTATCATTAAAATATTTTTTGTTGCTATTGCTTTTAAATCTATCATGCTTAGAGATATTACTCTACCATGGAATAAAGAATTTCAATTAGCTACATGGATATTTAACTTATGACCTTTGCCATAGATACAAAAATAAATATACATTTTTTTCAGGAATCTTGGTTGTAAACTTCCATAGCAAACTGTATTTCATCTTCACAGACTTTCTCAGAGTCAGACTTTATACTTCTCGAGCATGGAATGGAAATATGTCCTCTCTGTTAGTTATATATCCAGGAATCTACTATTAAAACTTCCACAAAATAAGCAAGAAAATGATATGGTGACAATGTTCTCTGATGCCCAAGAAATTAGTTATAGGTGTCCCTTTATAGTGTATAAGAAGCTCTCTTATTGCTCACAGACAGGTAGAGGTGATGAACTAGAAAATATAGACTAACTTCATCTCTGGCTCTTTCTGGTTCTGTATCCTTACATGGCTCAGCAAACAGGGTTTACTAAACAAAGAAAGGTGATGAGTGATTAGATAGATAAATAGATAGATAGATAGATAGATAGATAGATAGATAGATAGATGATAGATAGATAGATAATAGATCTCAATACTACTACCTTCTATCTAAATCTACTCCAAGCACTAAAAAAAAGAAATGCTAAGTGCTCTATTTTCCAAGCAACATTAACAAAAGTCCATTAATACCTGTTGGTCTAAAAATGTAAGCAGTAATGTGTCTAGCTTTCAATACTTAGTGAGAAGAGAATAGGAGGAAAAGTATTACTTCCTGAGTGAGTTTTATGAGGAAGAATTCTAGGCATTCCTACATTGGTAATTTAATAAGCAATCATTTCCTTAACATGTATTATCTCTGCCTGCTGATAATTCTTCCCAAAATTTCTTCAAACTGTTCCCATAAACAACTTGTGTTCTAGCTCCTAAAACTCTGACATTTTTCCAAATTAAATATCTCAAATATTTTATTTAAAAAATTTTTTTTTCTACTTAAGGAAATAGGTGATAGATAAATAGATAGACAGGTCATTAATAAACAGACAAAAATCCAGATGTTAGGTTATAGGTGGTCATAAAAGAACATTATGACCTTAAGCAGGAACATTTTTTAAAGTGTTTTATTCCTGAAAACTATCTTTGAAGTACCCTGCTTACTGATAGAATAACTACAGTAAATGCATACATTTTCTGGCTTGTACCCATTAGGACCATATTTTGGACTAGGTATTGTGTATCTTTTTATATATTAAACATATGTGTAATGGCTATCATCAGACTTAATAACATAAAGAAATGGCCTATATAGTTGTCTAATTCATATCTCACTCTGTATGTTTTTGATGCTTTGTGACATTTCCAGTTCAGGCTGCCCATGTCAGTATTCATCATCCCAATGGTTTTAGCTGCCATGAGTCACTGTTTGCCAAAGTTGACTGTTACCATGAACCAAACATTATTAAAGAGCTATTGTTCCTATCTAAGAATCTTAAAGTTTGCAAATGTAATATACTGAGTGTCCATCATGATTTCAAGATATGACCCCCAGGGTTAGGTTTTGTGAGTAACCAAAACATGGGTTGATGAGATCATACTTTTCTCAATTTTCTAAGCATTTTCATCTAACTTTTGCTTTCTTATCAACTTAGAGAACTTATTTCCATGGCTAAGTTAAAAAAACAGGTTTTCAGTCACAGTTGGCATTCAATATCATGTTAGTTTCAGGAGCACAGCACAGTGGTTAGACATTTATGTAATTTATAAAGTCATCCATTTCATAAATCTAGTGCCCTCCTGGCAAAATTTTAATGAGTATACTTGATAAGATGCTGCCCACTTATTCTAGGCTTTTCTTTCATCAATTATCTCATTTTCTCAATTGTATTTTTATTTTATTAAATTTATCGGGGTGACATTGGTTAATAAAATTATATATGTTTCAGGCATACAGTTCTACAATGCCTCATCTGTATATTGTATTATGTGTTTATTGTCCCAAGTCAAGTCTCTTTCCATCACCATTATCCCCCCTTCACTTTCTTCTATCTCCTTCCCTCGGGCACTGACTATACTGTTGTCTATGTCCATGAGTCTTTCTTTTTCTTTTTCTTTGCTTAATTTCTTCATCCTTCTCATCCAGTCTCCAACCATCTCCCTCTGACAGCTTTCAGTCTCTTCTCTGTATCTATGAGTCTATCTCCAATGTGTTAGTTTATTTTACTTACTAGATTTCACATATAAGTGAAGTCATTCAGTACTTGTCTTTTTCTGAATGGCTTATTTCACTTAGTATAGTACTGTCCAGATCCATCCATGCTCAAAAGGTAAGATTTCCTCCTTTATTATTAATATTAAATTGATTTATATTTTATATGGCTGATTAATATTCCATTCTGTAAATGTACCACAGCTTTTTAATCTACTCATCTACTTTTGGCAACTTGGATTACTTCCAAATCTTGGCTATTGTAAATAATACTGCAGTGAACATAGGGGTGCATATATTCTTTCAAATTACTGTTTCAGGTTTCTTTGGATATATTCCCAGAAGTGGAATTGCTGAGTCATAAGGTAGTTCCATTTGAAACTTTTTGAGGTGACACCAGACTGCTTGGCATAGTGGTTGCACCAATCTGCATCCCACCAACAGCACAATCCCCTTTTTTCCACATCCTCACCCACACTTTTGTTTGTTAATTTATTGATGACTAGGGGCCCGGTGCACAAAATTCGCGCACTTGGTGTGGGGTGGGGGAGTGTCCCTCAGCCCAGCCTGCCCCCTCTCACATACTGAGAGCCCTCAGGCATTGACCCCCATCACCCTCCAATCACAGGATCAGCCCCTTGCCCAGGCCTGACGCCTCTGACAGAGGCGTCAGGCCTGGGCAGGGGACCCTCATTTCCCCCCATCACTGGTTCTGCCCCCAGCCCAGGCCTGATGCCTCTGGCCTAGGCATCAGGCCTGATCAGGGGACCCCCAGACCCCTCCAATTGCTGGCTCTGCCCCTTGCCCAGGCCTGATGCCTCGGCCAGAGGAGTAGACCCCCATCACCTTCCGATCACCTGATCGGCCCCTTGCCCAGGCCTGACGCCTCCGCCAGAGGTGTCAGGCTTGGACAGGGGACCCCCATCTCCCCCCGATAACTGGCTCTGACCCCCGCCCAGGCCTGAGGCCTCTGGCCCAGGAATCATGCCTGGGCAGGGGACCCCCATCTCCCTCTGATCGCTTGCTCCACCCCCCGCCCAAGCCTGATGCCTCTGACCCAGGCTTCAGGCCTGGGCAAGGGGACCCTCATATCCCCCCAATCCCCGGCTTTGCCCCCCACCCAGGCCTGATGGCTGGCCCAGGCATCAGGCCTGGGCAGGGGACCCCCAGTCCCCCAGCCAGGCCTGATGCCTTGGCCAGAGGAGTTGACCCTCATCACCCTCCGATCACCAATCACCGGATCGGCCCCTTGACCAGGCCTGAGGTCTCAGGGGACCCCCAGCCCCCCGCGGTTGCAGGCTCCGCCCCTGCCCAGGCCTAATGCCTCTGGCCAAGGCGTCCAGCCCGGGCAGCGGGGACCTGCAGTGGCAGCGGGGGGCACCGCAATAGCGCGGGCTCCACCCCTGCCCCTGCAGGACGCCTCTGGCTGAGGCGTCCGGCCCGGGCAGCGGGGACCCACAGCTGCAGCGGCCCCGTGATCGTGGGTTCTGCTTTAGGCCCAAGCAAGGGACCCCTAGCTCCCAGGACTGCCAGCTTCGACCGTGCCCAGCTCCCATCGCTGGCTCCACCCCTACTTCCTGCTATCACTGTCCAGGGCGGCAAAGGCACCTGACTCTCCCATCATGGCTGGGGGGCAGGACAAAGGCGGCCCCAGGGCCACCTTTGTCCTGCCCCCCAGCTCTTAGCTCCCCCCTGGGTTTCCGATCACTGTCAGTGGCAGGGGGGCTTCATCCTGCTTTCCCTTTCACCTCCCTGCATTGTGCCTACATATGCAAATTAACCGCCATCTTTGTTGGCAGTTAACTGCCATCTTAGTTGGCAGTTAATTTGCATATAGCCCTGATTAGCCAATGAAAAGGGTAGCGTCGTATGCCAATTACCATTTTTCTCTTTTATTAGTGTAGATAGCCATTCTGACAGGTGTGAAGTGATAACTTCATGATTTTCATTTCCATTTCTCTGATGATGAGTGATATTGAGCTTTTCATATGTCTATTGGCCATCTGTATGTCCTCTTTGGAGAGCTGTCTATTCAGGTCCTTTGCTCACTTCTTAATTGGATTGATCTTGGTTTTTATTGGTGTTGAGTTATATAAGTTACTTATAAATTTTTATATTAAATCAATTTTTAACTAGACCTGCCCCTCCATCTATAAACATTGTCAAGCTTCCACATATTAGGAAAAGTAACTCTATTTTGTTTACCAGCCACCATTATATGTCTTTCTTGAACTATTACACTAGCATCCATCTTGGTCTCTCTGCTTCCAGTCTTGCTCCCTGCAATATAGTCTTAATACAGCAATCGCAATGATTTTCTAAAACTTTCAATTAGATTATCCATTTTTTTTTACTCTAAATCCTTTAGATAATCTTCCCTGATTTTCTCAAATCCTCCAGTCTTGGCCAGGTGCTCCTACTTTTTGCTTTAATAATTCTAATGTATACTTCTACTATACTATGCCACAATAATTATTTGACTTCTTTATCTCCTCCACTGAAATGCTGGAATTCAACTTAGTGTATATTATCTATTCCTATATCCACAATGTCTAGCAATAATAGGTGCTTAATAAAAATTTCCTCAATAAATGAAAACAATAAAAAACATATACTGAAACCTAGAACTCACATTTTCCCTTTATCTACAACTACTGAATCTGACAGTTATGTGCCCTTTCCCTTTTCTTAGCACTTTCCACTCTAAGCTTATCTTCCTTTCATTTTTAATATCATCATAACAAGTGATAATAAATCAATCTCTAAAGGGAGATATTGTCCTATGGGAAATAGTAACAGCAACATAAATAACTGGCACTTAGAAACAAAAGACCTGGATCAAGTTTTTCAGTATTTGCTCATTATGTTTCTTTGGTCAAGCCACTTACTTTCTTTTTTCTAAATTTTTTTTTAATTTTTTAAAATTATTATTAGTTTTTTAATCCTCACCCTAGGATATTTTTCCATTGATTTTTAGAGAGTGGAAGAGAGAGAGAAAGACAGAGAGAGACATCAATGTGAGAGAAACACAACGATTGGTTGCCTCCTGCACGAACCCTGACCAGAGCTAGATTAATGGTACGTGCCCTTGACCAGAATTAAACCCAGGACCCTTCAGTCCACAGGCCGATGCTCCATCCACTGAGCCAAACCAATTAGGGCTAGCCACTTACTATCTCAGTTTCTTCATCTTAAAATTGATTCATGGACTTGTTATAAGAGTCAAAGAATAATGTTTGAGAAAATACTTTGTAAGGTATCAACTTCTACATAAATAATAATCCATGTAGGAGGTTATAATTTAGGCATCAAACACAATTCCAACAACATTAATTATTTGAACTTATTTAATATTCACAACAGCTTTATAATATGACATGTCCCCATGTAATAGGGACATCTGTATACCCCCATTTTATTTTTTAATATGTTTTTATTGATTTTTAGAGAGAGAGGAAAGGAGAGGGATAGAGATAGAAACAGTGATGAGAAAAACCTCATCAGTTGGCTGCCACCTGCATGTACCCATACTGGGGATCGAGCCTGCAACCCGGGCAGTGCCCAGACTGGGAATTAAACCTGAGAGCTCTTGGTTCCTGGGTGGACACTCAACTGCTGAGCCACACCAGCTGGGTTGTATATCCCCACTTTATAGATTAGTACATTGAGACACAGAGATGTAATATGAGGCACCTACAAAAATAAGTCACAGATCTAGAGGTTGATCCCAGGAGATCTGGCTCCAGATTCTGAGTTCCCGATCTCTCTCTATTTCTATTTTATTCCCTGTAAGGTGATGGCATCCATCTGTACCAGAGTCTCCTAAAATGTCTTTGAGGTCTCTGGAACTTTCTTGGCTCTGTGGTATTGTTTTTCATGAAAAGCTCTGCGAAACTTTTTGAGCCTTAATATAAAACTAGAGTCCCGGTGCATGAATTCATAC